>NC_137618.1:43026140-43048640 GCF_963280865.1 Gymnoscopelus braueri
CGCGGACCCCCATCTCAAAATATGTTGTTCCAGGGACCTCCAGAAGCAAAGATTTGAGTAAAAAAAAATCACTTAAAAAATAAAAACTGTATATATTCAAAGATTTGCACACATTTTCACGATGTTTCTAAAATAGCAGATCTACGAGTGCCGCGCTATGAGCTTTTATATCTGCTATTTTTTAATAGCCAAAGAAATCTTAAAATGACAGTGATGCGTTCCCGGATTGAATGGGTTAAGGCACTGAATAACCAATCGGCTCTCTCGCAGACAACAGCAACCCTGCGGCCACCTATAACGGGCCCTGGCATGAGCATCCCACACAAGGGGTATGGTAAGGGGGTGTGACCCCCCCCCCCCTGCCTACGACAGGAGAATGTATTAAATCTAATATTCCATTTTGATGCACCTACGCACATCAATGAGCCCCAAATTTCCATTTAAATGAAAGGCAAAAGAGAAGTGGACTAAATGTCCATTGTGCATTTTTGTCATCTTGCCGACAAAAAGTAATTTACATGGTCTTTGATTTTACTTTGTAACGAATGAGAGGCTTGCTTGAACCGCATTGATAAAGTGCATAATACAGCTCTTTCTTCCTTTTTGTTGGCTAAATTGTGATTTTTCATGTCTGACAATCCCCTTACAGTGGGGTAAGACATCCAAGGGGAACAAATTGGTTTCCACGTTACCAGACTCCCAGGCCCCATGTTACAATCTGTTTACATTAGCTTAACGCTGGCAGGGTCGTATCTAGGTAAACATTGCTGTTGACTTTTATTGATCAGCGTGTCCCTGGCTGCCATTGATTCAAACAAACTATAGTTCATTCATATTCCACAGCAGGTCCCGCACATATATATATCTATCCACCATGCAAAAAAACTCTGATCTTCCCAGTGTTTCCCTCTGAACATCTTTGATGAATAAAAAAAGGGAGATTCCCACCGGTGCTATTTCCGTGTGAGGTGTTAAATCATTTAAGAAAATATACTCCTCGGATATAAAAAATTAAGTCACCCTTGGACTCATCGCCGAGCACGTGCTGTAAAGTCAGCGGATTGAGATTTAACACGGTGGCAAAATGTAATAATCGTCTGTGGTGTTTATTACAAATTAACGCACCTACCAGGAGGAGGGAGACTCTTTTTTTTTACAAGGTAATGAAACCCATTAAACTTTACAAGGCCACTTGATTAAGGAGATAAATGAAATAGCTGTTATGCACAGACTATTTCATCTTCCTTTGGTCTCCTTTATAGGTCAAAAACCTAATAAAAACAGTTTGGTTATACAGAGTTACATTTGAAACTAAATCTCCTTTGTTCCTCTTAATCCCTGGACGCTGCTACCTGTTAACTCCATTTATTTATCAATTAAATTCTTAGTTGCATCCCCTCTCTCTGTATCTGTCCTGCGTTTTATACAGCGGTGCTGTCCTGGCCACCTGAATATCCTGTCTGTCTGTCTGTCTGTCTGTCTGTCTGTCTGTCTGTCTGTCTGTCTGTCTGTCTGTCTGTCTGTCTGTCTCTCTATTGTTCTATCGATTGATCGGTCTGTCTGTCTGTCTGTCTGTCTGTCTGTCTGTCTGTCTGTCTGTCTGTCTGTCTGTCTGTCTGTCTGTCTGTCTGTCTGTCTGTCTGTCTGTCTGTCTGTCTGTCTCTCTATTGTTCTATCGATTGATCGGTCTGTCTGTCTGCCTGCCTATCTGCCTGTCTGTCTGTCTGTATCTATCTTTCTAAATCATCACTCAGGAGCGTGCAGTGCATTCACATGTAGAACACAGGTATGGCTGCAAAATACACTACGAAGCACAATCCTCCTTTTTTTCCCCCTTCCACTGCACATTTTTTTTAAAGATACATGCCTACAGGCTACAGCTCTGTGCTGAATAATTAATTGCAGGAGTTTACATGGGGGCATGCAGCAGCAGACCTTACGCTGCACTTTATTTATGGCTGTGGAATATGCTTCCAGTGAAGCAGGTTAAGGTGGGCTGTGGCCTCTCCTCTTACCCTTCTTACGGTGATTGAGGAGCCAGTGGGTGGAAAGTAAATAAGTACATTTACTCGGGTATTGTTACTCAAGTTTTTACCCCCTTTTCTCCCTAATTTAGTCGTTATGCCAATTGATTCCTCCCCACACACATTTCTGTGTGTTACTGTCACTGCTGTTGTATCCTACTGACTCATCTACCATCAGTGAGGAGCCCCCACTGGGAGGACATAGAGGCTTCATCCTACTCCTCCCGCCCAACACTCCCTGCTGACAGGTGCCCCGTAGGATTAAATGCAATGACAATTGCATCACCCTCCCCCGCCCGGCTTCTCTCCCCCGAACACGGGCCAATTGTGTTCGTGTTGACAAGTAGAGGCAAATATTGTGCTTTTTACTCCACTGCAATTATTTGAAAACTTTAGTTACAAGTTACTTTGCAGATTGAGATTATTACAGAACATGCATTAACCAATTAAGCCCTATATTATATTTTAATCTATACAAAAATATCTGATCTACAAGCTCTGGTCTGCAAAGTGACGAATTTTGTCAAAAAATAAAATTGTTAAGTAGACCATTCATAATGAGTAGGCTACTTGTAGATCTGCTATTTTCAAAAAATGCAAAAAAGAAAAGAAATATGTGAAAAAAAAAACGTTTTAACAACACACATTTTGTATGGGGGACGCGCTGGCAGACAATATTCAGATGAGCATCTGTTGCTAAATACATTTTGCACAATTTTGCGGGTCCTTGACACAAACAGAGTTTGAGAACCACTGGGGTTAAGGTGAGCAAGAGCATTGGTTCTCAAAGTGGGGTCCGGGGACCTCCAGGGGTCCTTGAGGGAGTTCCAGGGGGTCCCCAGCTAAATGAGGGATAGTTAGGAACCAAATGGACCCTTGTGGGTCTGTAACTCAGAGAGTGTACAAATGGAACCAAATGGACCCGTCATTTGTACACTCTCAGAGTTGGCGTGAGGGGGGGCCCTGGCATATCTTTTCAAATGGGGGTCCGCCGGCTAATAAGTGTCAATGTGGGGGTCCTTGACATGAAAACGTTTGGGAACCACTGAGCTAGAGGCCCTCTCGTTCATCTTACCCTCCTTCCTGTGATGCGGGGCAGAGGAGTCGTCATGGAGCTGGACACAGTAGGTCTCTCTGGTCTGGACCCCTCCTCCACACAGGGCGCTGGTGTTCCCCAGCCGCCGGTCCTGCTGGCTCAGCAGAGGAGCCACGCGGCATCCAGCCCAGTCTGTGGTCCTCCACACATACCTGGCCATGAGAGAGATATTACACACATTACTTGATAAGAGCAACACATACACATAACGCATGTCACAAGTGTGCAGTGGTGGAAAGTAACTAAGTACATTGACTCAAATACTGTACTTAAGTACAATCTACATACTTTTGTACTTTTACTCAAATAAATGTTGAATTCTGGACTTTTACTTGTAACAGAGTATATCTACATTGCAGTATTAGCCTGGGCTGCGGCGTGGTGGTCCAGGCACCCTAGGCTGCAACGCCAGCCTGACAACGTGTCACGAGTTCGAGTCCCGATCCCAACGACCTTTGCAGCGTGTCTCTCCCCATTTCCTGTCAGTCTACTGTCCTATCATAAAAGCCCCCGCAAACAAACAAATATTGACATTGCAGTATTGATACTTTTACTTAAGTAAAGAAATGTAGTACTTTTTACACCACTGCACAAGTGTGCATGCATATCGTGGCTGTTGGTCGGAACCCTTGCATGTCCAAGGAAGACTGTTACTTCCCAGGAAATGGAAATAAAGAACCTGTGTTCCAAGTAAGTAGAATAGGCTTATTGTCGGTATCAGCCGAGAACACAGGGGTCTGTCTCCGTTACAATGTGCTATACCCCTGGGAGATGGATTGCTGAGGTGGAGCGCAACACCTACCATCAGCTCCCTGTACTTACCGCACGACTTACCGCACCCAAGCCGTGCTACTCATGCATTGAATTGCCGGTGCCTTGTGGTCCATAGGGGAGAACTCTACTGAATGAGCTACACGGACACAAATGTAGTTCTTTCATAATTTTACTTGCTCAATATTCGCGTATGGGAGCTCTCCCATAAGTGAATATCTCGCTCGTAATATTCAAAGAACAGCGTCATTAGTCACAAGCTCTTGTTAAAACTTTATTGGTTCAACATTTATAATAAAAATGTTTAAAAAAACACAGACTGACATAGCATATCTAAATAGCAGATCTACACGTTCACAATGCATCGCAATGTGAGCTTGTTGTGAGCTTGTACATCTATTATGCTTATGCATATGTATGGAATGGATACGTACATACAGTACAGCACATGCATGCACAGGCACAAATATTGTGGGCCAAGTGCAGAGCTGCATGGTCTTCAAGGTTTGCTATTATTTTTCATAAAGTGGACTTGAATGCACTGAAAAAATGATGCATAGATCTATTATGTGGGTCTGACACATGAAGAAAAATAAGTAATGCGAACGGAGCGGTCCCCCTCCTTTAGCTGTTCTGATTACGTTGAAGAAACTTCAAACCAACTGCTCTGGCTTTAACTATGAAAAATGCTAAGATGCAGAGACCAATAATATTGGTGGGAGTTTAATAGAACAACAGCCTGTAGTAATCTATCAAATGCTTAATTTCCGTAATGAGTTTTCCTTAATCATGTAAATCCACCGCTCTGAGGCGTTCCATGTAGCAAATAAAAAATCAACTTCAACGGCTGGAAAAATTATTCTCTATTGACTACTTTGTTTACCGCACAGAATAGCATGGCAGTCGTGCCCCCCCACCCCGTTTCTCTGCAGCAACCTTTACATATCAATGAGCTTCCAACCTCTCCAACCCCCAATCCTCGGGAACGACAAAATGAATTCAAGGGTCCCTCGATTTATATTAAAGACATTTTAGACACATACTGAATGAAAAAAGAAACATATCCCAAATGTATTTCCATTGTTTACGTTTTTAACATATCCATATTTACAGCCTCTGGGCATTTTCCTCACAATTGTCCAAGTGAGAAGAAGGCTTGAAACAGGAAAATTAAAAATAATTATTTGGCGTCACAGCTGAGAATATGCCTTCAAATCACAGATCCATATGTAAACAACCCCTCTGCTTCTGGGAGGGGGGAGGACATCTGAGCACCACTGCCAGGCTTTGATTTGTAACTCAAACCATTTCCTGCATTTTCTTAACCCCTTAAGCCATACCCTGTATTAAAATCAGCCAATGGGACTGGAGTCCACAGCCCCGTCATTATGACTGAGACATAACCATAAACAAGCCCAATAGCCCATATATAGGTTCCGTCACTATGACTCAGACATAACCATAAACAAGCCCGATACGCCCATATATAGTAGTATTAAATATAGTATTCTTTCAAACATCTATCAGGAGACCACATCTGGAGGTAAATGTATCTATTTCCAATCTCTTTTGTACATATGTTTGTATTTTTGGTGATGACATGTATTATTGTGTTAATTTTGTATGTTATGTTGGTGAATTGAATACATATTATGTTAGACCACAATGGAAACAAGTCCCCAGGACCTTTTTTTGCATCATTTTAGCTTTAATGTCTTTACTGTACCACATGCTGTTTGACATTTCTGACTAATAATAAAGCATTCAATCAATCACCTGGGACAGAGAGGAAGTAGATCTCCCATGATGTTACAGGCCTCTTTCTCCTCCAGGGCGGGACACTGTCTCCCTCCGTCGCCCACGGCGATGTGCGTCATGGTCCGCGTCCGCACCCGGTACCCCGGGGACAGGTCTGTGGCGCGGCCGCGGCAGGTCTTGGAGCAGAGGCTCCACGACGACCAGTCAGACACCCGGCAGTCCTTGGGCATCACGCAGGCCTGGAAGGTCAGCGGGGTGTCGTCCTCCTGGGTGCAGAGGCTGGATGGACAGTGGGAGGAGAGCACATGGAGATGGAGAGAGAATTTAGGGAAACTGAATTTTTTTTGATATCCGGTCCGAAATGGAAACGGAAATTAATTAAATATTGGCTGAAACCGCAGCGAGGACGGGTCTTCAGTCAGTAGAACCAGTAGAAACCCTAGAAACATACCCTACTTTATCATTCATTTTAAAATAAATGGGACCATAATTTAGCAAAATGCTTATCACGGTGATTGAAAGAAGACTTTAAACTAGCGACTGGAAGCATAGTATTCATGACAATGTTTATTAAGGTAATAAAATTAAGTGCAAAGTTTGTCCAAAAACCCATGATGGGTTTTAGGCTATATTCTATGGGTTTTAGGCTATATTCTATGGGTTTTAGGCTATATTCTATGGGTTTTAGGCAATATTCAAGCGGATGGGTTACGCATCCGCTTGAATATAGCCTAATTGCTTCTGCAACCAGCAGGGGTGAAACAGCGGTGCGACGCGTTGTGAGCTTGTAGATCTTCTATTTTCAGCTAATTCCCCCCAGAACAGGGATGCGAGGGTTCAAGTGGTTCATGTAAACATTTTAAAATAAAATCCTTATAAAGATTTGGCAGCCCCCCTGCAGTATCTATGAGGACCCCCTAGGGGTCCCGGACCCCCTGTTGAAGACCCCTGCTATAGAGTGTTTGTTCAGTCACAGGGGTCTGCCTGTCTCTCCAGCAAACAGAAAATTCATTTTCAGGTGGGTTACCAATTTCAGCCTATCAGGAGAAAGTACCCATTTATCAGCTTCAGTTTTATAGTGTTCCAGTTCCAATTTTGTCTGCATGTTATCACTTCCAAATTCACTTGTTTATCATGTGTCCTGTGTGAGTACTCTCTCCTGATTGGATACAATTGGTATTCCGACCTGAAAATACCTTTTCTGTTGGAGCTGGAGAGACAGGGAGACTCCTATATACTGAACAAACACTTTATAGCAATGAGTATCAGATTATAGATCTATTTAATTACCCTACCTTTAACCCCTATATACTTCTTTGTACTGTACAACAAATAGTGAACATTTTAATCGTCAAACTCACAGTCGCTTTGTGACACGTTGTGAGTTTGTCATTTGATATTTTCACTATTTTATCATTTAAAAAATTACACATTTTGACACATCTTATATTAAAATTGGCTTAACACATTGCGTGCCAATCGCGTAGTTCTTCGCGAACCTAAATAACAGCGCAGCGTGCCAGTCGCGTAGATCTACGCGAAGTGGTCTTTTTTTTTCTTTTTCGCAGTGACACATTTCATTGTAGGCCTCTCTCGCAGTGACACATTTCATTGTAGGCCTCTCTCGCAGTGACACATTTCATTGTAGCACACCGGAAACGGAAATGAATGTCAATCGAAGATTTTCGTTCCCATCCACCGCCGCTCTAAAGCTTCCGCTAATCCGCCATTATCTCTGTGTTGTTTTTCTCCGCGCTGAACGCTGTTTAAAATAAACTGCGACTACTACAAAATGGAATGTCGCCGATTGAAAATTTCTTCTCTGGGCCACTCACACAACTACCCTGTGTGTCTACAAACAGTTGAACGCGCGATCTTAAGGTATTTAGCGAGGTCTGTGGCGAGGTGAAAAAAACAAAAAAACAACAATAAATCGCTGGCACTGGTGAGTACATTATGATATTAAACTCTGGCATGGAATGTGTTCAGGGAGGATTGGCCGACTGGCCGAGAGACCACGTCGTCACGCTCATGTCACTATGACTCAGCCATAACCGTTCCCAATGTGGCTACGCCCAAAAATGGAGTGTGTTGTCTAACCCTCTCAATGTGTCATCATGGCATCAGGCGCAAACAAATCAGTCAGCTCCATATATGGGCACAAAAGGGGGCATGCCCATATATGGGCATATACTGATGACATCAGCGATCTCCCTATATGGGCAGAAAATGGAGAAGGACTGACAGATACAGAGATTTCCATATATGGGCATATTGGTGGAATTGGTGGTGCGATGTACAGGCGTGAGGGCCACATCGCGAACCCGAACCTCTAGTTTGGAAAATTCGCCCAAAATCGGGATGCCCCGTGGTCAATGTGGTTAACATACATTTTTAATAGATAAAAATGCATGTATTTAATTCAGTCTGACCAGAAGCAAGAATAAAACATTATCCCCACCAGCCATAAAAAATAAATGACCAGAAGTTCGATTTTTCCCCCCAGCAAATCGAACTTTGAAAACATATATCTCTGACACAAGAAAGAAACTATAATTTTATATAAAGTTCATGCCATTGTCACCCTCTCAGACTTTGATAAATAAGGTTTGCAGGCAGAGAGTGGGAGAGGGAACGTCGGGGGGGAGAGGGGGGGGGGGAGAGCATGACAGATGCCAGCTGACTTTGGCATTTGATTAGGCTATGTGAGGCAGACTTTGGCTGCTTAGAACAGGAGTTTGGAAATAACACATCAACTCTGAGAAATACCATCTAAGTCACAGAGCAGACTGCTAGATATCTCCACTTTTATGACGGAGGAGCAACCTTTTCTGCTTCCACTGCACTGTGACACATTATTATTATCGTCTGCAGTGTGCGACAGCAACCAAGTACATTTGCTGTACTTGAGTGCTGTACTTTAAGTACATTTTTGGAGTATCTGTACTTTAGCACTTGAGCATTTGTATTTTTTGGATACTTTTGTCTTTCATTCCACTAAGTTTCAAATAAATTGTATTCCTCGCGATTTTTAGAGAGGGAAAAGTACATTGTGAACTTACGCCCATCATTTCAAATATTGTGATGTCAGCTCACAGCTTGTAGGTCTTCTATTTTCACCATTATATACAGCAATGCATTGATATTAAAATGAAGATAAACATTGTAATTTGTACTTTTAGTACTTCAGTGTTTTTAAAAGCAAGTACTCTACAAACTGGACTGAGCAATTTTTGCTTGTAGTTGAGCATTTATTTGACCAGGAGCATCTATACTTTGACTCAAGTACTGGGGGGTTGAGTAGTTTGTCCACCACTGATCGTCTGAAGCCAAGTAAGACGTAATATTCATCATCATGTATCTGATTGACAGGGTTAGATTTGCTAGGAGTCGATGGGAAAGGGGCCAACTCCATCCCTCTGCTTTTGATATCCCCCACACTGGTCACTCATATTTCGGTGGGAATATATTTTATCCTTGTCAGACTGAATTAAATACATGCATTTTCTTTTGGGACATGTAGACTGTTTGATGCTTATGTTTGATAATGTCAAAATTTAACCATTAATAATAAAATAATTTTATGTTAACCACATTAACCCTGGCGTCCCTCTTTTGGGCATTTAAAAAAAATAAAAATGTCAAACTTAAAAATGTATTAAAAATAAAGAAATCAATGAATAAATAACGAAAATAGCCAATCTACAAGCTCACAACGTGTTGCGATGCGATATGTTTTGAGCTTGTAGATTTTTGCTGTTTAGTCGTTTAGTCGCCAATTAATTCCTCCCCACACACATTTCTGTGTTGTCCTGCTGTCATTCAAAGATGTATATAGGGCTTAACCGTTTAAGAAAGTGTCCCCTCTCTTTTTTTATTTTATTTCATTTTATTTTAATTTAACCAAATGGAAGCCTGCATACACCAATCTGCAAGGGTTCGGGCACAGAGCAGAATCCATACGTTCACTTAGAACATATGAATAAATGCATTAGTCACATAATTACAATTTCCATTGTTTAATTTGGACAATTTAATTTGTTAGGTGTGTTGTAATGCAAGTGCCGATGCTCATTTTTAGGCGGGATTTTACTTGGTAATTAGACTGTAATTAGAAAAGCAGAATGAGGCAGAATGATTCAGGTGGGAAATTTATATTCAAGGGGCTCTAAGCTCGCGCGCATAAATGAATATGTTGATGAGATGCTGTAAATGATTTCCTCAAGCCTCCGATACGTGCTTCGAAAGTATAGCAGACCTGCAAGCTCACAACGCGTCGCGTCCGCGACACGTTGTGAGCTTGCAGGTCTGCTATACTATCGACGCGAGCCGGAGCATAAATTGGCCTTCGTTGGAGGCACAACAGCCAAGCGATTCAGCCTGGGTTTGTGGGTAATACGGCGGTATCAAACACAATCACACCACCTTCATCTCCCTGATTATTGTCTTTTTAATCTCCGCGGCCAAGCTGGACAGAGAGGATGAAGAAAGCTCCAAATCAAAACTGACAAGCGTTTCAGCAATCCAATATCGTCATTGTCAGGCGGAAAACTTGTATCTCCATGTTTTAATCTTTGTGTCTTTCTTTATTTTTTTTTCTATCTTCCTTGAATAAATTCATTAACGCCACCTATTTTATGCCTGTATACTTGTTCGATGGTGTTGCGCGCAAAAGCAGCGGGAAAAGGCAGATCTACAGGCTCGCGACAACGTGTTATGATGTGACACATTGCGAGCTTTAGATCGGCAAATGTCGCTATTTTTTAAGATATTTAAAAAAAGGTTTTCGCCTACAATGACATGCTCGGCTAGGTTGAAACTGGTTAGTGGGCCTGTGGGTTTGTATGAATATTTTATGAAAAATATTAACAAGAGCTTTTGACTAAATAACAACTGCATTCGATCCATTTGAAGTTTGAACACACGTTCTTTTTCCCCCTCAATTTTCTGACAAGTAACTTTTTTCCTCCCGACAGCAATGGTTTCCAGTGATTGATGTTTTACTTAAGTAAAAGTATCAATACCACCATACAGAAATACTCTGTTACAAGTAAAAGTCTGGTATTAAAAATTTATTTGAGTAAAAGTACAAAAGTATTGGCGTCAAAACATACTTAAGTACTAAAAGTAAAAGTAGTCATTATGCACAATATCCCATTTCACATGTTTCAAAATCCTTTGAAAATAGCAGATCTACAAGCTCACAACGTGCCGCAAAGTGGCGCGTTGTGAGGCTATTTTCAAATAGCCATGGCTGAAGTGGTTAATGTATGTTTCACAAAGTAACTACTGTAGTAACTAAAGTTTTCAAATAATTGTAGTGGAGTAAAAGTACAATATTTGCCTCTGAGATGTAGTGGGGTAGAAGTAAAAGTATTGGAAATTGGAAATACTCAAGTAAATTACAAATACCTCAACATTTTACAGTACTTGAGTAGTAGTAGTTACTTTCCACCACTGACGGTGTCAAACATAAGACGATGATGAAAGTGATTTATGGGCTGGCATTTAGAAGATCTCAACTCCAACCACTCTCTTGTAAAGACTGTTTTCTGTTTTACTGAGGACCATCAATCAGCTGGACTGTCCTGATCACGGCCACAACATGTAAAAGTCTTTACGGCCTTACAAAATTTAAAAGTCTTTACAGATTCAGAACCATAAAACTGTGTAATTCCAATATGGTAGAGATAAGAGGACGCCATATTTTAACTTTTAGGTTTTTCATAAATTAACGCCCTACTTGATCATACTACAGCGTCACACAAAAGCATCAAAAGTAGCAGAGCTACAAGCTTGAGCTTGTAGATCTGCTACTTTTGATGCTTTTGAATTTTGCATCCTGAAAAGTAACGGTTGTAGACATTAGAGGTTTCCACCCGCAGAGACGATATGGAATCAGATGCAGTACAGTATCACTCTGTGCCGCGCTATGAGCTTGTATATCTGCTATTTTTGAATAGCCAAAGTGTAAAATACAGCTTTTTAGCTCAAATAAAAAAATTACACAGATGCGTTCCAGGTCTCAATGGGTTAAAGACCCCCCAAAATTGGGCCGCGAACCATCAGAAAATATTTAGTGCAGGGCGCTTGGGTGGGAAAGTGGTAAAGTCCCTGCCCACCACCATGGAGGTTGTGGGTTCGAATCCACCGTGGTGCATCCGGCTTTGTCGAGCGTCTACACAAACACAATTGGCCCGTGTCCGGGGGAGGGAAGCCGGGCGGGGAGGAGGGTGATAATGCTCATTACACATACTCCTACGGGGGCTGGGGCGGCACCTGTCAGCGGGAGGAGTAGGGCGAAGGCTCTACGTCCTCCTGGTGGGGGCTCCTCACTGGCAGGTGAGTCAGTAGGATGCGAACACAGAAATGTGTGTGGGGAGGAATTAATTGGCATAACGACTAAATTGGGGAGAAAAAGGGGTAAACATTTTTTGGCTACTCTAAATTTTAAAAATAAAATAAATAAAATGCCATTCAAAATAGATTAAATATTATGTACTGTAGCTCAGAGAAGAGGCTGTGTGTGTGTGTGTGTGTGTGTGTGTGTGTGTGTGTGTGTGTGTGTGTGTGTGTGTGTGTGTGTGCGCGCGCGCGTGCGTGCGTGTACAGTATGTGTGTGCGCGCAATCCGTGCACATGTGCTTGCGTGCACACACATACTTGTGTAATAGTGTATGAGTGCAAGTCGTTGCTGCCTGTCTGTCGGGCAAAACTCCACATCTATCGATAACACAAATCTTCTCTTCCGGGGGGTCCCTGACTGTCACAAAGTATTTACAGATGTGGGTCCGCGGGCCAAGTCCATATTCATGTAGGTGTCCTTGGAATGAAAACGTTTGAGAACCACTGATCTTGTAGATCTGCTATTTTTGCCATAGAAAATGGTAATTATCAATTTCCATCTATAAGGACGTGCCCAAAATAGAGATGCCAGGTTGACTGTCTGTGGATTTTTACAAATGAAAAGTAGAGCTTGTGACTAAATAACTTATTGTAATGTCTTCTTTTTTTCTTCCATTTCCTGAAAAGTAAAGGTTTTTTACATACAAGGTTTCCACCCGACACTGACGAGTGGGTGTGCGTGTGTGTGTGCTTGCGTGTTTTAATGCTGAGACAAATCCATTGCTATCAAACCTAAATACCAGCGTTAGCCGGAACAGCAGGCCTTACGAGGTTTGACATTTACCACAATAGTAGCGGCATTACCATGCAAATAGGCCACTGCAAACACAGGCTCACACATCACTTTACCATAATTGAAAAGTTAACAGGCATAAAATAATTACCGCTTGGTTTTCCCCCCAGCCCACCTCCACAGTAAAAAACCACCATGCAAAGTGTTGGTGAGTGACCCTCGATTATCCACAAGTCGCATTAGGGGACCGAAGGGAGCGTGCATGGAGACACGATATAATAAACAAACCTCCGACACATTCACTGTTCACCTGTTCACAGCGCGTCCGTTCGGAGGAGATTAACACGACTAAGCTCTTTAATCATATCTGATTCACGGGCCTGTTCCCCAAAACAGCATGCACACCAATTATTATTTTCATACAAAGCGGCTGCTTCTTCTGCACATTGGTTTAAATCTGGGATTTACTCCTGATTTTAAGACCTAAGATTTTAACCGCTTTAAGACCCTATTGTACTTCGTTGACAGATGTCCCACATCTGATCTTGCAGATCAACAAGATCACAACGTGTCGCAACGCTTTGTGAGCTTGTCGATCTGCTATTTCCACCAAATATTCGCCTATGCCCAGAAGTGAGACACCAGGCAACTCACAGTAAACCCTGTAAACTAATACCTACTAGTTGAACAGGGCTATGCACTAGGTCTGCTCTTTTTCCCCCTTCTACACCAAATCGCAACATGACGTTCGTTCATGCCTACCTCAACATGGCGTTCGTTCATGCCTACCTCAACATGGCGTTTTTCCCGTCGTTCCGAGTGCAGCGGACCTGCCGGGTCTGGTAGCCCACCTCCAGTTCCCATGACATGGGACTGTTGTGCGTGTGATGGTGGTGGTGATTATGGTGATGATGGGGATGATGGTGGGATGCGTGCTGCTGGGCGGCGTGCCGCTTGACGGTGTTGTTCTCCTCGGTGCCGTTGCTGAAATTGAGCGTCGTCCTCCCGCTCGGCAGGACGCCCTTGTGATGCGGCAGCCGACACTCGCTCCAGTGCCCCACCTTAAGGCTGTAGCGGTACTCGCCCTCCCCCGCGGGGCAGTCCACGTGGGCGGAGCAAGTCCTGATCTGGGTCAGGTTGGGGCAGCTGGAGCCTCCGTACATGGGCGTGGCCAGGACGTGGCGGGTCCGGTGCTGCAGGCCCGCAGCGCACGTCCTGCTGCAGCCCGACCACGAGGTGAAGTCCGACACCACGCAGTCCTGAGGGCAGGGGATGAGGCACGCCTGCTCCACGGCCGGCCTCTGGGAGAAGAACTCGCATATCCTCGTGGCGACCGACGTTCCGTTGGAGGTGCGGGCGCACCGCACCCGGCGCCTCTGGATGCCGTGCTGCGCCGTGACGCAGTCGCCGGCGGTCCGCAGCTTGAGCTCGTTGGAGAAGAACGGGACGAGGACGCAGGCGCCCCAGTCGGACACGTCCCACTCGAACAGGTTCTGGTGCCACTCGCAGACCCGGAAGCAGTGGCGCTGGCTCTCGGGCTTCTCGGTGTGCTGGCAGTGCGAGTGGTGGGTGGTCCAGCCTTCGGTGTGGACACACCACACTGTCCTGGTCTGAAGGCCCCCGGAGCCACACTCCTCCCCTATGCACTGTCCCCACTGACCTGAAACACAGAAATAGAATATTTATTTTCATTAAATCAGGGTTTCTCAACCTTTTTGGCGCTCTGGGCCACCAGCATTATTTTGAGCAATCCTCAAGGACCACACCAACCCAACTAAGAAGGCATAACACAGTCATTTCTATTTTATTCATCTATTTTGATTAATATTAATGATCTTAAAAGCCGGAGTTATACATAAAACAAATTGCAGATCTACAAACTCACAACGTGTGACACATATCAAGCCGGTTGAGAAACAGTGCATTAAACATTAAACAATAGCAGTAAAGCTTTAGAAAGACATTCAAGTTTGTTTCCGGCTCCCACACAGATTGCAATCAAGCCCAATTAAAGGCTGTTCACTTAACCTTCACGTTTGCCTTATTCATGAGGAGGAAGGAAAGGGCTACGAAGCAATCAACCCAGTAGTCGGAAATACACATTTTCTTGTTGATAAAGCACCAGATTCAACTTAAATTCGAGAAAAAGCTGATGGATACTCTTTCTGCGTTCCGCGCGTGCATTCACCCTGCAGCGCAATTACATTTGCAGTTCAATCAGGCCTAGAATTAAGATCTCTCATTCCTTTGCTGAGATGAGAAATTAAGCTTTGTCAACTTCCATCTCCAGGCTCTCCAGTGCAATATTAGTTTAAGCCAATTATTTAACCACACACCGCCAACCCCGTCACATGCAAATCCAATGAGGCGGCAACCCAGGCCCGCGAGATGTTTATATGGCTTCAACACAGAGATCCACAAGAGAAATACAACAAGTTTTCGTTGTTGATTAACCCCCGTGGGGTTAGCATGGATGTAATTAAACTCTAGATGAGGTATTGAGAAATGGCTGCCCACTGTCATTCCGATAGGATCTGCACACCCTGCAGATTTTTATCTTAGGCAAGGAGGGATTCTTCCACGGTTCATACCAGAAGGATGCATGACACTGCTCTGTGGAAAACGCAGAGCGCAGGCGGCCTTCGGCGTGAATTTATGCGCCAGACACAACTTCTTTTGAAAATCAACGTAATACTGTATAGAATCATACAATTAAGATACTATACTGTGAGCGTGGTTGGATTTGTTTGACTTCACAGTGCAACATTGTCCAAACCAGTTGAGATGAACAATTACGGTACACCCTTACAGAAAAATGTGTTAATGTGCAATTGAACTGTAATTGGTAGAAGTATTCTTTGCCTGTATAAACAGTACATTCAAGTCAAGTCGAGTTTAAAGTCCAAAATCTCGAGTCCACACCACAAAATAACGTACGGTACCTCACTCTTTTATAGAGTAAACTTGTGATGTGACAATAAAATGTAACTTTGAGTAAGGGCGCGCTCCCACCGCACTTTTAAACCTCTGGGGCGGAATCTGCCAATGCTTTGTCAATGTAAATGCGTGGATTCACACAAGAGCGGATCTTTCCGCATGTCGCGCAGACCGTGCGTTTATCTGCTCTACACGACTTGTCCATTTGGCGGACCGTCCCAAGACTCAGGAAGTACCATGGTGCTCAAGGCAGAAGGCGGTGCGGGCTACGGGGAGGGTCCTGAAAGTGAGTGACAGGTGGGGCACTCCCGTTTTTTAGAATCCGCTGGCTGCAAAAAACTGTGGCCGCGCACAACCTGCGTTTAACAAAAGCCGACCATGTTTTGGTGGGAGTGCGCCCTAAACCAAGATTATGTTCAGAGCAGATTCCCTGAGAAGCATTTCCAGACAGTATTTATTACTGAAGAAACAATGACACATTCTTGGTATTCTGTTGTTTGCTTTCTGTTCTCCAATTCTCAGCAGCAGACATCCTCTTTCTCACACATAACTTATTAATGAAACCGTTTGGGCCTTTAGGGAAAGAATGTGAGCAAAGATTCAAAGGGCATCATCGTGCTTTCTGTTTTCTTTCGTAGGTTGCTCTACAAGAATGGTACTTGTGATGTTCAGAAGGAAAACCTGGGTTCAGTTCCTCTAACTCAGGTTGTCAAACACATCTCAGGTCCTGGGCCGGATTGGTCATAATGTGACTTCATGCAGATCGGATTACTTTTTATTAAACGGACGGTGGTTGGAGGTCTGTGCGTGTGTGCGTGCCTGTGTGTGTGTGTATGCGTGCGTGCGTGCGTGCGTGCGTGCGTGCGTGCGTGCGTGCGTGCGTGCGTGCGTGCATGCGTGCGTGCGTCCAAAGCCTTCATTGCTCAGAGTCCTCTTTGCTTTTTCCACCTGCTCTCATGTCTCTGTGCTCTAACTACAAAGTGTTTCATTTACTGCATTTTGTCTCATCTAATGAAGAGGATTGACTAGAGCAGCAAGCATCACTTTTAATGGAGGATTCTTTCCAAAAAAGGGTGAATTATTCCTTTGGGCCGGTGATTCCAGCCCAACCTGTGGGCCGTAAGGATATTGCAAGTGGGCCCCCAAATATTTGGATTTGATATTAATATAACAAAATGAATGGTAAAAATAAAATGTCAAGGTATATGTATATTTAGTCCCTGGAACTAAATATTTTGAGATGGGGGTCCGCGGACAAATACAGTACATATCATTGTGGGTGGTCCTTGACATGAAAAAAGTTTGAGAACCACTGTTCATTTAGACACTTCAGCTCAGAAATAACCAGACAGTTAATGAACCATTTACCATTTATTGACCATTACCATATTAACCATAACCC
This sequence comes from Gymnoscopelus braueri, assembly GCF_963280865.1. Taxonomy (NCBI): domain Eukaryota; kingdom Metazoa; phylum Chordata; class Actinopteri; order Myctophiformes; family Myctophidae; genus Gymnoscopelus; species Gymnoscopelus braueri. The sequence goes on from NC_137618.1 coordinate 43,043,266, forward strand.
ATATATGCAATGATATTGCATTCAAGTTTGGCGGTGTGACTCTGCTCATGTGATATTACAGATTCCTGTGCAAACATGTCACAGATCATTCAATCACAAACCCCCAGAGCATTCAATTCAATTCAATTCAATTCAATTAAAGTGTCAAATCACAACAAGTTGTCTCAACACTTTACATGTAGAGAAGATACCCGACAATCCCACCCTGAGCAAGCAATTTGCGACAGTGGCAACGAAAAACTCCCTCTTAACTGGGAGAAAACGTCAGGCAGACCCTAGGCTCTAGGGTGGCGGCCTTCTGCCTCGACCGTGTCGGGGGAAAAGAGAGAGGGAGAGACAGAGAAGAGACAGAAAGCATGAAACATAAGCATAAAATACAGTTTAACATAACATTGAACCTTCAATGCATAATTAAACAACCACAATCATAGTACAATCCAAAAACACAGTACAATACACAGAATCATAGAACCACAGTACAACACAGAATCAACCTATAACAATAATAACTAGATGCCACGGGGAGGAGGCCGGGGAGGTGGAGGGAATTTGAAAACAAGCAGCTGAACACACCGCTTAGACAGCGAAGTACGTAGACTGAACAGAGAACAGAGGCTGCTTAAAAGAACCGCCCGAGTTGCACTGTGGGTATGAGGGCGTGAGTAATTAGCTTGAAGCGAATGAGAATGAACGTACTGACTTAAAGGAGTACGACTGTATAACTGATGGGGGGGGGTCCGGGGAGTGTGAATGAAGTACATAAACATTCTGCCTTCCGTGTCTACATGAACTATCGTGTCACTGAATATATTATAGCAACATATGTTTTTTTCTTTTTTTTAACTGTTATTCAGAAGACATTAATAGAATCCCCAGAAGCAAAGATTTGAGTTAAAAATCATTTAAAACAATATTAACACAATATTTGCACAAATGTTCACGATGTTCACGAAAAGAAATAGCAGATCACAGCGCGGCTATGAGCTTGTAGATCTGCTATCTTTGAATAGCCAAAGTATAAAATAATGGTTATAGCTCAAATCTAAAAGGACACAGATGCGTTCCCGGTCTTAATGGGTCAATCTATTTCAGCATGCCAACTTTTTAGGAAGAGAAAGGCTGTAGTTTATGTAGCTTGGGATCCCCAACAATGATGTCATTGGTAGGCAGGTTTCTGAACTGTCCAACCAGTGACTCAGTGAGACACAGAGTGAGTAGACATTGTGCCATCTTATAATAAGCATTACTATTTAAGCATTAGTTATAATAAGCATGTCTCATATAGGCCTGTTTGAATCAAGTGGGAGCTGTCAATTGCATTCCGTTTTAAGTTGTTCCGCTTTAACACTTGTACTCTACGTCCCTCTTCTGGATGGGTATGTCGTTATGGGGCGGATATTCAGCAAAAATAGGCTAACACATGGCGAAAACAGACTATCTACAAGACTATCACAACACTCAACTGAAGTAAAGGGTTTGAGGGTTTTAAGAGAAGAGAGAACAAGTCAGTATTATGATGTAGCACTTCACAGTTCTACTCGATTCACATGCTGAAGAATTCTTCAACTGCAAACCTTGAAAAGATCCCCACAGTCCAGGTAGACAGACACCTTTGTCATTTTAATGACCCGGCACTGCCTCTGGCATCTAATCCATGAACGCCATTCAGAAACACATTTGAAAATAAGGATGAATCTTTCAAAATTCTTTATAAAAAAATACCCCAAAAAACATAATGGAAGAAAAATTGATCAAATGCATAATACACAAGGACTCTAACAGAGACAAGGATTGTGGGAAGGACATCTGACACAGAGAAGAGAGAATAAAGACCCGTGTTTTGAGCCAATAATATACTGATAAATGTAAAGGGAGGGTCATGGCTGATTTAAGCAGTCACACCTGGTCTGAATCAAACTTGCATTCAGATTGGGGTGTGACCATAGATATAGAAACCTAGATACCTCATTGGCCTCTGCAGTTCATTGGAGTGACCTGTATCGCAATACCTGGTATTGCTTCCGCCCTCCCTCGGGAGGTTTCCGCGTGCGTCACAGAAGGGGACGTTCGGTAGGCCTCTGATTGGCCTACCTAACGTCCCCTTCTGTGACGCACGCGGACATTTCCCGAGGGAGGACGGAAGCTGGTGCGCGCCCGAGATACAGATGCCTCAGAGCCGGAGGAGGCGTCTACCTTTACAGTATATGTCTATGGGTGTGACTACAGAGTGCACTGGATAAACCAGCTACCTCAACACACACATTTGAACAAGTTTGTCTATGACGTACTATACGTGATGCATTTGATTTGGTAGTGTCAAGGTAGTCTTTTTTATCATCTGTATGATATTGTGAAAATAGCCGATCTACAATAATCCCCAAAATGCCCAAATGTCGCCATATCACAAAAAGGATTTGGTAAATTCCCTGGCTGCCGTCTCTGGATCTGGTTTGGCTTTTCACAATAAGTCAGTAAATGCAGGAAGTCTGCCTGCTTCCACGCAGAAATTTTTCTCAAGAAAGTGTGTCAAACGAAGTTGTTGTTTCAGCTATTACTTCTTCCACCATTGTTGGAGTCAACACACTGGACAGTCGGCCAGTGTGCTCACGCAGTGCACCTGTAGCACTGAACTTTTGAACGGCAAATGCACCGACTGCACTGAATTTACGAATGGCCACAGTGCACACCAGCACTCTCAGTGCATATTTCCAAACGCACCCAATATGACCGCCCACGTCCGTGTGTCCCTGAGCGGTGTCCATGTCCATCTGTGCTTCATAGTGAACCACACATCCATCTAATCTAGGAGGTCCGCACAGCAATCATTTGTTTGTGCCCGTCTGTGTCTTTTATTTGGTGAATAAAATGCTTTCATGCTCATGCTCATGAGCTGGGCTTTGCACAGAGAAAGGCCTCTCATGGGAACCAGTACCAGATGTACTGTAACTTTGATGTCTTCCACTGTATGCAAAATCTTATAGTCTGTGATTAAACACATTTGTCTTTAGATGTGAAAGGGTGTCAGATTTCAAATGCTCTTCAAAGTCTTCTAAAGTGTATGGAAGATGTGAGAGGGTGTCAGACTTTAGTCTTTTAAAAAGTGTTAAAAAATAGTTTGAAGCAATTCTGTGGTATAGGCATAAAGGCATGTCAAGTAGTCTGTTAGGTTCTTGGAAATAACGAACTTGCTGCCATCTGTCCTACCATTGAGCCTGTCACAGTATGTTAACGTTTTGATTTCTGTTCTAAGATTATATCCCTGTGTCAAAGAATAGATTTAAAAATACTATAAAGCTTGAAATGGTTTAGGTCCAAAATGCATTTCTGATCTTGTGCAATAACGTGCACCATCCAGATCTCTCAGGTCATCTGGGAAAGTCAGACTTTAGTCTTTTAAAAAGTGTTAAAAAATAGTTTGAAGCAATTCTGTGGTATAGGCATAAAGGCATGTCAAGTAGTCTGTTAGGTTCTTGGAAATAACGAACTTGCTGCCATCTGTCCTACCATTGAGCCTGTCACAGTATGTTAACGTTTTGATTTCTGTTCTAAGATTATATCCCTGTGTGTCAAAGAATAGATTTAAAAATACTATAAAGCTTGAAATGGTTTAGGTCCAAAATGCATTTCTGATCTTGTGCAATAACGTGCACCATCCAGATCTCTCAGGTCATCTGGGAAAGGTCTGGTTTCTATCCATAAAACCAAACATAAATGTGGAGAAGCAATATTTAGTTTTTATGCACCACATATCTGTAACAAACTCCCAGGAAAGTGCAGGTCTGCTGCCACTCTTATTTCTTATAAAACACAACTAAAGACCTTTCTGTCTTTTTCTTTCTCTTCTGCACTGTAACTGTATCTGTTTTTTTTTTTTATACATCCTAATGTCATTGTATAATTGTGTTTCCTTTGCTTGATGTTCTGTGTAAAAAACATTGAATTGCCTTGTTGTTTAAATGTGCTATATAAATGAAACTGCCATGCCTTGCATTGCCTATACTAGAAGTTCGGGCCGCTGCGCGGCCCTCACATCTAGCGTGAAGCGTCGTACACTTCGCATCGCAGATCCACCTTACAGCCACCTCACAGTGTGAGCGAGAGTATTGCGTGAAAGTAGGGCAAAGTCGTTTATAATTGTGGGACATGGCAACACTGTGGTGAAAAGTAAGGCAAATTCGCTTATAATCAGAGGACATGGCAACACTGAGTGTCCTGCGCTCCCCTCTGTCTCTGTCCCTGTGTGTTTGTCCCCCTGTCTGTCCAATAAGGTTCGGTCCCACATAAAATTGCCTAGTTGGGTTCCACCTAGGGCCCAGGTAGAACCCACCTAAAGCCCACATGGGCAACCCAGTTGGGACCCACCTCGGTCCCACATATAATTTCCTAGGTGGGGCCCACCTAAGGCCCAGGTAGAACCCACGTATAGCCCACACGGGAAAGCCCAAGTGGGCCCATATAGTTCAGCCCACCTTGAAACCATATGGGTCCCATGTCAGCCCCACATAAATTGCCAAATTGGGGCCCACCTAGGGCCCAGGTAGTACCCACTTAAAGCCCACATGGGCAAACCCAGTTAGGACCCACCTCAGTCCCACATAGAGTTGCCTAGTTGGGGCCCACCTAGTGCCCAGGTAGGACCCACCTATAGCCCACATGGGCAACCCAGTTAGGACCCACCTTGGTCCCACATAGAATTGCCTAGGTGGGACCCACCTAAGGCCCAGATAGAAGCCACTTATATCCCACATGGGCATCCCAGTTGGGACCCAAGTGGATCCCGCTGACATTGCCGACATGGGGCCCATATGGTTTAGCCCACCTTGAAACCATATGGGACGCAATGGGCGTGCTGGCTGGGTAGGCTGGCGTGAAAGTGTATAATATTTAGAGAAATTGAAAGTTTCAAATAGGGAAGTAGTAGTAGAAGTAGTGAATTAGCAAACTGGAGATTTAGTGATTTAGACAGAATGTTTCCTTTAGCCTTATTGTGTGCTAATGCACGCAACTGTTAAGGCAGGTTTAATTTTTGTTGTCTCATAACATCCTTTGTCCGTAAACAACATAGGCGACCCGTCTGTGCCTTGACTTCACCCGGCCCCCCGCCCCTTTGCCTGCAGTGTGTGTGTCTCTCTCTCTCTCTCACACACACACACACACACACACACACACACCTTTCATCATGTTTCCCCCTATAAACGTCACTTGAAAGTTACGTTTTAGAAACTTTAATAGTTATCACAACAGCGAACGCTGAAAATCAGCTGTGCAGCCTGTGCTTCTCCTGTCTGTCTGTCTGTCTGTGCAGTCATTGCGCACAGCTGTATGTCGTTCCTTCATCATCTCTCTCTCCCCCTCCCTCCCTCTCTCCCTCCCTC